>NC_051180.1:24708046-24748569 GCF_013339695.2 Rhipicephalus sanguineus
GGGGACAGCGCGAGATTGGACTCGAGCCGCTTTGCGGTCACGAGGCACCACGGTGGTCCGCCCTTGTCCGTAAACAAGGCGGCGGCGGCCTCTCAAAGCCGGCGGGAGCTACTGCGCTATAGCCCCCCTTCAAGTTGGTGTTCTGGTCTCGCCGCCAATGGCATAGTCGGTCTTGAGCTTTTTAGCACCACCTTCGTTTGATGTAAGCATTGATTACATGTTTCAGTAGTGTATATAAGAATTTCCTGTTATTATTCTTTTTTCTTTCGCTCAGGAGTTATATTATTGTGCTGTAGTGTGATTTCCATCAATATGTGTACAATCGAGCCACATTAGTGCCGCCCATGCGTTAAGGAAAAATCCGTGGAAAGCAAACCCCGAAAGTCGTGACAAGAGAGGAAACAAGGTAACAGAGGCAGAAAGACGAATATGCCACACGCTGGAAACGCTCGCTGTCCTGTCGTTATTCGCTGCTTACATAGGACTATGCCGACGACTCCTTATAGACGGAAGCTTATTTCCTCCATCTGGGCTATGATTGGATTCCCATTCGAGACAGCTGTGGGAGAGCCTCCGTCTGAAATTGCCAAAACACGGTGGCGCCCAATTTCCTGTGAAGGAGCTGGTATACACGTCCATGGTGTCCTCCTGTGTCTGCGTGCGCGTGTCTTTTGTCTTTTCAGAAACATTGTTTTTATTTGCGCTTGCAATTGAATGTGCCAGACATACGCATTTTTTTTGCGAGAGAAACGTGCCAGTTTGTTTTAAGTTACTTTTTATAACGTCCTGCCAGTGCCATAATAAAAAAAAAAAAAAATACGCAGTCTGTCGTCTTTTTAAAGGCTTTGCGCTGAAAAACATGAATACAATGCGGCGAATTTCCCTAAGGAGAACTGTGCTATAGTGTGCGAAGGATTCGACGGAGTAAGGCAGAAGCAAAACAGCACATATGTATCATAAAGGCGAAAGCGTTATATGCCTCATGTGAACGTGACCTTGAGCGAAAAGCCGGCGTGAACGGCGCGAGAGGAATGAAGAAAAAAATGTCACGTGACCACGCGAGAGGTGACGGGATACTTTTTGCTTCATTTCTCACCAATTTCTGTATATTCGTGAGGTTATGTGTATGCTTGTATATATGTATATATATATATATATCGCATTCGACATTTCCCTTTTTTTTTGTCCATTTAAAGTGTAGCATGAATACCAGCACAGGCGCAATTAATAGAATAGTTCGGGTGCCTCGTTTAGTATATTCGTGAGTATATTTCTGTATATTCGTGAGGTTATGTGTATGCTTGTATATATATATATATATATATATATATATATATATATCTATATATATATATATATAGTATAGATTATATAATATATATATATTATATATATATATATATATATATATATATCGCATTCGACATTTCCCTTTTTTTTGTCTTAAAGTGTAGCATGAATACCAGCACAGGCGCAAATAATAGAATAGTTCGGGTGCCTCGTTTAGCTTATTTGCTAGACAGGATATAATGAGGCCAACATGCAATGAAGCCAAGCAAAGCGCTAGGAACACAGAGATAGGGCACAGCACATGCGCAAGTAGGTTTTCGCCTATGTGAAGAGTTTTCATCGATATGATATCTCCTTTCTTAACTAAGGACAGCTTAAGCAGCGGCAGAATTGCCTCATTTATTGTGATGTTATTCGTGATTTTCTATTACGTCTGATTTCTTTTCCCAAGCTTTTCATCGGCTGGTAAATAAACAAGTGGCCACAGTCAAGAACTCAGGTTTTGTTGCCGACACATCATTTAGGAATGCGGCGTGCTTTTCAGACAGCTCCATCTACAACTAAGTCTACGCCGCAGTGTGTTGAGTCTTTTTGTATATAAATTGCGCATTAATTAAGTGTTTGCTTTGACGAGCAGTTTTCTTTTGGATGCCTGGACAAGGATCCTCATGATAGTGTTGCTATAAACGTTAAGAGAGCTTGAAACAAATCGCAAGAAAAAATTTAATTACACACACATTTTTTTCTTTAGAACGCTAATATTTGACGAATAAACGTGGAAGTAATAAATATGCATTCGTGACCTCTACGTACTAGGTAAATATTTCTCATGAATGTATTTCAGCAGAGCGAGGACAAATTATTTGCAGAAGCGTGTTACGCTTTCCTTAGGCGAAATTTTGGTCAGGAAATTCATCATCCTGATTCACGTGCTTTGATCAACACACCTTTTCTGTCGACATGTTTTCTCTCATAACATTTACTTAACAAGCCGTCCGCTGCCCGCCATTTTTGTTGCTTTTCCTTCAGTCGGCATCGCAGCATACGAACACTATGGGCTAGGCCAGGGAACCACTGCAATATGTGCTTCGTGTGTAATTTGCCAGATTTTTTCTTTATTCGCGATACTGTTGGCCGTAAGGCCGTTGCAGGTTGGGTCTTAAGGCATCACAACAACAAAGTGGGTGTTACAGCAAGAATTACAGCAATACAATGTCAAACATGAAAGTACAGGTATATTCATAATTTGAGCAGTGGTTATCAAAATATGACGCGAGTGTTTGAAAGGCAAGTTATATCAATGAAGCGTCACTCTAAATAAATAACAGATCAGTACTTGAAAAGCAACAGGTCTTTTTCATAATGCAGCTAATTCAAGGTAGGTGGCAAAAACAACAACAAGAAAAAAAAAACCATGTGTATTATGTAGAATGAAAGCAAACATAGGCATTAGCACTCAGGTCTGTAATATCGCCATTATGTCTTTTTTTATGGTTTCAGCTGAGGTACACTGCACAACTGATAATGGCAGGGCGTTCAAGTCTTTCATAGTTCGACGTAGGAATGAGTTCGCATATACGTCAATATGTAGTCTGGCACAACGAACATGAAGTCAAGCTTTTTCCTGACAGTTCACTTTAGTTGAGGAGTTAGGTAAGATGAAATATCGATGTTAAATTGACGCTTGATAACGGTGGTAGTTCAAGCAGTTTCAACATCTCTGTTACAGAGTCATTTGATGAGTATTTAGATGAAATAAACCGTGCAGCCCTTCTTTGTACTTTTCCAGTTCGTGTATTAGACCAACTTTAAACGGATCCGGTATAGTGCTTGCCTATTCGAACGTTGGCCTAACATAGGTTGGAAACGTGGTTAGCTTGACAGATCGAGGTGCTAGCTTCAACGTTCTGCGCAGAAACCAAAGTCCCTTTTCGGCAGCGCTCGTGATATTTGCGATATGCGTTTTCCAGCTTAGTCTCGTGGCGATAGTTATCCTTAAGTATTTGAGTGTATCAACTGTAGCGAGCATTTGGGAGTTCACAAAGTATTTATGGTCCAGTTCATGCTTTACGTTGTTCAGTGCCCTGAAGGCAACTATTTTTTGGTTCGTTTATTTTTATCATCCATTTCTCCCACCATGCTTCAATCGCTTCAACCGCTTCAACCGCTTCGATGTTCTTCCACCACTTAAAAATTTATCTTCGCTGGTAATAAGCGCAAGATTAAACGTGCATCTGATCAGACATTTTTTTAACCTTGTCATTCCACATTTATGCTCAGCACGGTGATCCGGAAGTCTTCACTGTACTATAGAATACGCCTCATCTTTCCGTTTAGGACACGCGTTGAATTTCTTAATTTCGAAATCAAGCCTTTCAAAGGGAACCTCTTTGCTCATGCGAAATATGCGCGTAATATATGCGCATTTAATATATGCACATTTAAAACAAGAGATCATTATTAACCTTGTCGATGTAGTCACATGTAAATACTAGACGCAGCGCTAATTAGCGAGAAGATTGCCTTTAATGTACGAGAAAAAAGTTCACTCGCCACGGACAAGTGAAGCAGGGGACGCTTAGGCGAGTCTGTGCTATTTTGTTGTACATATATTCGCAAGGGCGTAGGTGAAACCAGCTTTAGAGCGTGCACTTCTATCACTTTCACAAGTAGAGAATGTACTTTCCATTTCCTTCTGTCTTACTCCTGGTATTCGGTTTCCACTCATACTGAAAGCCTTTAGAAAAGATGTGCGACTGTGCTTTCACATGACCCTCCAAACCATTCCTTAAGCCAGAAAATGGTTTCGCGAATGTTTGCCCCCCTCCCCCCCCTTTTCGGAAACACATGTTTTCACGTTGGCTTATGTTTCCGAAAGAAAGCTCATCATCTGAAGCTCCTGATAAGAATAGGTGCCGCTGCAGAACATTAGGTGCGGTCATAGCCATTGTGTGCTCGCAATGCCGACGAATGTTGGTTTCGCAACCCAGCTCTTTACGAAAGTGAATGTTAAAATATATTGCCGTAGTCATTTTGGCTACTGGTGTTTCAGCGCAGTTTATTTTTTACCTCCCCCAGGACTGAACAATATGAAGGAATTACACTGTCTACCATGAGAAATACGTTATTTTTTTAATGTCTTGTGCAGCACAACATCTCCTTTGTTAATACCTGAGGTGCGCTTTTTCAGGCACCACGTCAAAAAAGCACAGCACCGTGCCGATAGGCTCCTTTCACGAGCCTTGCATTGTTTTCTTTTTGTTTTTTTTTTACGTGTGATAAATGTAAAGGCGTTGCTGTACATGAATATCATAACTAGAATTCAGGCTTTGTGCTTCCATCGTACTAACTTTGCAAAAAATGCTCCGTGACTGCAGTACACAAAAGTCAGTGCCAATAAGCGAGTGAATGTGCACCAATATTGTACCAAGAAGTTTACAGGACACCTAAGCACTTGCTTGTAACTGAAACTCGTTTATGCTTTCAATATCATTTGGTTTCGTACTTGATCTGCTTTTACCTAACATGCTCATTAATTCTTGTTAGTACTTAATTAATTCTAGAATTGTTTTTCTTCAGTAGAAAGTCAAAGAAGGATACCCTAGCCGCGATTGGCTGAACTTTGTTAACAAGCAAGGTAGGCTGTCAATAAATATCGCATAGAGATGGTTGTTTTTTCTGGTTTTGCTGTCACGGGTTTGTTACAAAAGCATTCATAAAAAGCGGGCAGATGAGACGAGAGATGGATCACTGGCTCGAAAGGTCGCATGCGGTGCAGTTGATGAACAATTTCGCTGCCACCGAAAGGGGGTAGCAGCGAAATCCCTCTTGTGCTCTACTCTACAGTAGAGCACAAGAGGGGAGGGGGGGGATGACTCATATGCAGCATGCGCAGTGAAAACTAGAAACTTGCCGTCATTCTGAGGGACACGGCAGCTCTAACAGATGGGTTTCTCGACAGTTGTGTGATACAAGGTTACCGTGCTTCAGATCGATAGATGGATAAACTTTATTGCAAACAAGATAATTATTGATTAGAAGGAACCATCCCCGGCGTTTCAGCAAAAAAAAAAAAAATCAAGTTACAAAATAATGGGTGGGTATGTTCTATAAATAGGGAAGAAATATGCGAAAAAAGTCAGTGTTGACACGAAATGCCATTGAGAAAACGAAAACATTCAACTTTATTGATTCATTAGAAAACATGTGAACCTATTGATCTGAAACACCTAACAGTAGTGAGTGATTGATAAAAAAGCTGATTCCGTTGCTAGTTGGCGTATAAGTATCACCACATTTTGTTTTTTGATCGTTCTACATCAAAGTGAATGAGCACTTAGCGAAAACCAGGAATGTTGTTGAGAAGTACTAAATAATGACGCGGTTTGGAGCCATAAAGACGTACATTTCATTTTTATTTCCAATTCTTCCTTTTTCCATCAGGAGCTTCGCGGATCCATGGATCACACATTTGCTGTACGAACGTATTCTTGCACCAATGTTTCTGCTTTATTTATATGGGCGTGTGCGTGCAGTGGGCACTATTTGAAATTAAGGAAGACGGAAGAGGAAGCGGGCGAATAAATTTATTTATTTATTTTTTAATTTAGTCTAGATATCTGCTGTGTACATATTTGAAGGTGCTCTATATTATTATTATTATTATTATTATTATTATTATTATTATTATTATTATTATTATTATTATTATTACCGTTGTTGTTGGAGTTCCGTTTACTATTAAATAGAAGCTGAAAGAACCTCACGATATAGACAGATGTTACGAACAGGATTGGTGAGCCAAGCGAAGGTGAAATTAGCTAGGAGTCCCTAGGTGAAAATAACATTTAGGGAAAATGTGAGGCATGTGTACTCATCACTTAGTTATAGTGGGCACAGAGCACGAACAGTTCACTGGTGAATACTTTGTGGCAGAGCTAGAGCAACGGATATGCAGCATTCCCAACTTACGGGATACTCAGCCACGTTCTCCCAGTAGGCCCTTCTCCGTTTCTCCTCCGAGTAAAAAAGAAAGGACGACGTCAGTGAACCGACGTACACATTCAGAGCGAGCGCTCTTCTCGCAGACGCTTGGTCCCTCTTCTGTGCATTTCAATTCTCGTTGCACCTGTCGGTCTCGGCCACTCACAGAATTTATACGCCGGCTTTTTATACTCTGCCTCTGAGTGGCAGAGTATTTCCACGTTCACACTGTGCTGCTCTCTTAACGTGAACAGCGCCGCTGTAAAGTTAGAGAACGTAGGGCACATTCTGGCATAGACTGTTTGTGCATCCTCATGTGAATCCTCATGATGTAGTGTTACCTCGAGATGACATGCTTCCAGGAAAACACGAGAAAAATTGGTGAGTACCAGTGTCTAATAATTTAAAAAAGAGCAGGTGAATGCTTTAAATTTACTTGGTCAACGACGTTTAATGTGAACAACACTGGCTGACGCCGCACTTCTCGCAGATGAAGGTTAAAACGCCCCTGCCCTCTTTCATTTATTTAGGGTTTTCTCTTTAGACATAAAAGCATCGTCCAACTACACAAATGCAAATACCACGTTATTTTAAGCAAGGAAGCTCAGTCTTTCTAAGGCACCTCCTGGTGTCTCGCTCACGCTTTTTCTCTTCTAGAAATCTCTTGTGTACTGAGACATGTGCTTTTACTAATGCATAAGGAATACGAGTGTGACAGCGTATCCTCTGAACTCAACGCATTTTTTTACCTCCCGC
The DNA here is from genome assembly GCF_013339695.2 of Rhipicephalus sanguineus. Taxonomy (NCBI): domain Eukaryota; kingdom Metazoa; phylum Arthropoda; class Arachnida; order Ixodida; family Ixodidae; genus Rhipicephalus; species Rhipicephalus sanguineus. The sequence goes on from NC_051180.1 coordinate 24,715,076, forward strand.
GGCAAGCTTACCTGACCAAGGTTCTGCGCATTTGGAACAGTCTGTGCGCGCATTCTTTTTCCTTCTTGGAAGCAACACTTTTTTCGAGCTTCTTACATGGACCCTTAGAAGTGGCTTAAGACGAGACGTCGGGCCTTTCATGAGCTCACCGCAAAAACCCCGTAGCTTTGGAGTCTCAATGAAATTGAAGTGCACTAAGAAAGCCCGTATCCGAAGAGCGAGGCTCATTTCCGTCACCTTTCTGTATCTTATTTCCGTAAATCTCCCCCTTGCATTTTTACATACATTTTACATACAGCATATAGACATATATACATTGATAATGTCAACCCTCCGACATTCCTCAATAGGTTCGAAAAAAAAAGCATCCAAAGGTACACAGCTCCAAATGTATTGCACCTCAGTATGAAGCTGTACACTCCAGCCAGTCAGCGACGTCTTTGAATATTGGACACCGGCATCACGAGGCGCTCAGCGGCAGGCGCCGTAATTTTACGCACACAAAAGACACCTGAACCACGTTTTCATTTTCTGTTTCTCTCTCTCTTTTAGAGAAAGTCACAAGTTCAGCTTGCGCATGCGGTAAGCGTATGTCTAAGGTGCTAGACCACAATACCTTGCCTGCTGCTTTGTGCTGATTTCTTAGGAATATTCCGTTCTCTACCGCCACAGTTTGCTTTATGTCCACATTTAGTTTTGGTAAAAGAAGCTTAGAGTTCACCATTGACTTAACCAAATAAAAGCAGCATTAGTCAAAGATTCGTTGGCGTCTCAGAATAGCGTGAGAAGGTCGGCTGCAGGAAAGAAGAGAGCTCCTATTCAAACGACTGTAACTCTAGCTCTGTGTATGTCTCCACCAACTGTGCCTTTCGCGCAGCGGCGCATAAATAGACTTCAGCTAATTAGAAACGTCTTTAGACACAATGGTAACCAAGCCGTGAGCCAGTGTTCGATCCTCCGCGGAAACTTTGTCTGTAAGCCTGTTAGTCTTAAGCTCACATGCGAAGTCCCGATGGATTAACCTGCCGTATATTGACACTGTATAAAACGCTTTTCCTTTGATTAGACCTACAGCTACGAAAAAAAAAAACGGTAAAGGGCGTGTGTAGCACGCAGTGCCTGGGAGATATTGGGATGGGCTCCCGTCGATGTGCAGGCCTTCGATTCGTGCAGGACCCAAGACAGGCACTTCTAGGCAAACAAAGCCAAGCTGTAATGTATTTGCCTGCTTGCTTGTGTAGCTTCCGCGTTTGCTATCCAGCGAAAAGCAAGTATTCTTTTGGGAACGCATTATCGATATTCAAACAGTAAGCTGACCATGCCCGTAGCCTAGCCAGGGGAGGGCCCTGGGGGCCCGGGCCCCCGCCGATATTCTGGTGGGGGGGGGGGGGGTGTTTTACCGAAAATAAGTAATGAAAATAGGTTCTTTTTAAAAAAGTCAGGGTCTTCAATAAGTACCTCCCTCCCCCCCCCCCCCCGAAAAAAAATTCCTGGCTATGGGCCTGAAGCTGACTATTGGCTAAATAATAAATATGTAAGGCGTAAGGGTTAAACTAGAAGAAAAAAGAGAGGACTTCCCCTTACACCTTTAATATTCAGCGATGTACCAAACTCGCCGAACATCGCGCGCTAACGTCTGTTGGTTGGACAACTTTTGTGTTTCCGTCTTGCGTATAAAGCTTCCGACGCCGTTGTCTCTTCTTTGGCATATGAAGTTCCAATGAAGTTCGTAACTTTGATTGATTCATGGTTTTCGTGTATGAATGGCTACCAAATTTCGATTTTGAAACGTTTGTGCTGCTTAACGTTAGCCGCCTTTTAGCCTCTTCTTTGTAGTTTAATGGAATTGGGTCGAAACCCTATTGCACTGTTCATGTTTACAACCCTCTGGCGTTTTATGTCTTAAATATAGTGGGGCATACGCTTAACGCGCTCACCAGTATTTCTCAATCTTTTCCGTTTCGTTGTCACTTTCTTTTGTCGACAGGAATCGGTGAGCATGTAAACAAGTGCTATTCCTGGTAATATTGCTTTTCACTTCCCAGCGTTGTGACTCCCGTTGGCCGTGATAGCTATCGATGTGATGCCACTTATATCGCCGGCGCGATAAGAACCCTTGGAAATCGCACGCAAAAGGAAACAGCCCTAGAAGCTCCCCTTTGCCGAAGATATTCTTCGGCACCTTCATGCACGTGTCGTTCAGTGTTAGTTCTGTCCGAGCCAGCAGCGAGATGAACGTGTAGACATTTTCTAATGCGCAGTTCCCACCGAAGTACGCCTAACCGCTCCTAGTCCAGTGCATTGACTCCTCCATCTGTTCCCAATGAAGCAGTGCTTAATTCGGTCTAACTCTCCATTCACCCCTTCGCCACAATCGGGAGACGCAACAGAAAAATTAGGAGCGTATCGTTACGTGTGGGTACCTAGCTTTAAATGAAATTAGAAGAACGTGTTGCTGGGCTAGTTGGTACACAACTTCGAGAAAAAAACCTAGACGCCTAAGCACCACCATTAGAAAGAAGAGGCACAAGAAAAGAGCGTCTTTTCTTGCGCCTCTTCGTCCTTCTGGTATTGCTTATAGGCGTGTAGGTTTTTTCTCGAACTTTAAGTGAGCGCACTTCTGCAGCGCCATTTACTTAATGCCTCAACAATTAAACCAGCAACGTGTCTCGTGCTTAATCAAATGAAGAATTAAAGAAAAATAATTTCTTGTTCTTGATTTTTTTTTGTGATTGGTTTTCCGCCTTCGTTAATAAAGGGAACAGCGTTGTGTAGGATTAGCTGGAATAATTTTTTAGAGATAATTATACACAGTAATAGCAAACGCAGCCAGACAGGCAGAGGGAGATTGCAAGAGACGGAGTTTCTTTTTGTCCCTGGTGCTGTCTGGTGCTTTCTGCAGCCAAACAACCGCCTAACCCCAATATGCTTTCTGTTTAGCGTAAGTATTTTTTTTGCGAACATGTACACAGGTAAGGTGAACTAATAACTTGACGTCAGTTATTTGGGCCGGCATGAACGTTCGGGAAACAGAAACACGAAAGCAAGCTTCCACTTTTTAATACAAAGAGGGGCCATAGAGTTTTAGCTGGATAGTTGTAATTGTAATAGCTTTATAAATAAGAAGTGAATTGTCTCAGATTTCTCTACTTCTGGCAAACGATGTTTACCTGAACTGATATTCTTACAATAGCGACTGATTTTCGCAAATATTGTAGGTTTCATTTATTGTATAATATTGTAGAAAAACAAAACGGGCATACAATCTACATATGCGCGTACCATGAACGATCCCATATTACAGGTATGAAAACATATTTATTGCGATAGCAAATGGCACTCTCGGCAGTTTTTTGCCGTCGCCGTCTTGTCCCGGATATATATATATATATATATATATATATATATATATATATATATATAAAGGACACAAACAATAATAAAGCCCAAGAAAAAAATTCCGAAGCACCCGACCGGGGATTCGAACCATCGACCCCTCGCTCCCCAGCCCGCTGCATTAGACAATTAAACCATGCCCCATGCATGTGCCGGTGCAATAACGGCGAGCTATTTATATACGCCATGTACTGCTGGTGGTAAGCAAATCTAGAAGGAGCTTGAGCGTGTTTTCTATCACCCAACGATCCTAATTTTCTTTCAATCTGTAAACTGCTCTTGACACGCGCACGACAAAGTGGCCCTTTTCTGTTCCCACTCGTGATTTGGAAGGAAAAAAATATAACACCGGGCGGCACCTTACATCACACGCCCCCGTGTGGCAGGAGACGCAGGGGGTCACTCCACGCGCCGCAGTTTAAAAGAAAAAGAAATGTCCCAGAGCGTCTGATTCTCCATTGTCGACACTTGCAGACGCGACGCTCCTAATTTTCTTTCAATTTGAAAACTGCCCTTGAGACGCGCGCGACAAAGTGGCTCTTTTCTGTACCCACTCGTGATGTGGATGGAAAAAAAAAAACAAAGAACACCGGACACACCTTGCACCAGGCGCCCCCGTGTGGCAGGAAACGCCGGGGGTCACTCCACGCGCCGCAGCTTAAAAGAAAAAGAAATATCTAAGAGCATCTGATTCTCCATTGTCGACACTTGTAGCAGGTTGCTCAAGCACAAATACGTAACAACTGCGACAGTTGTTAGTTCACGCTTGCCCTGTGCATGCCTGCGCGTTCTTTTCGGGCATCCTTCTTTGTGCTTCAGTGGCGCGCTGCAAGTATCGAGCTCCTTCTCGTTCTTCGTGTGACATTCCAATTTCTTGCTATCGCATTCATTGTTTCGCCCTTGCGGCGAAACTGTGACTTTTCGTTATATATTTTATCCCACTTGCTCACCTCACTTATAATTTCCTTTATTTGTGTATGGTTTGCTGCTGCCGCCATGCTGATGTATGATTGCAAACTGCCGGTCTGTGTTTCGCATTGATTTTAGAGCGGTCGCAGATTCTCTGAAAGTGCCTTTCGCAGAAACCGCCGAGAAGCATCTGTTATAGACAGACTTTGATGCCTTCGCTAATTAGCCTATCCTTGAGTCTCCAACTAACGTAATGCTCTTTTCAAATGACTTTGGGTCGACTTCTTTTCCACCAATGACCGCAACTGTCAGGCTTCGCTTCTCTAACGCTTATTTAATTATTAACAATGTAAGGAATTCAAAGTTTCTTTTTCTTAACGGCTGATTGTCGTTTATGCAGAACCAAATTTGACATTTTTATCAACTGTCAGGAAACCTCTACAGGTTTTTAAGGATTCAAGTCGCACTGCTTAATTACGGCCTGTTTGTCAGATATTGGCAAAACTTTAGTCACAGTTAGTATGAATTTAAGGTCTTTTTACAAGTGCGACTATGTATTCAGCGTGTGTAATATAAGATAAGCTATTTAGGATAGACCCGTCGAGGTACCGTTTCAAAACTTGTTAATTTGGGCACCCAAAGAGATCTGTTTTTGAAGATACGAATTTTCGACGTTTCTACCCAGCACGTTTAGCATGTCATTCGATGTGAATGTGGTTACAAATTGATTATAAATGAAGTAACGCACGCGAAACGTACGCCACTCTACGCGCAACACTACAACATGGTACCGCACAAAAATTTAGGGCACCGCATTGAAAACAGTATTTTTTAGTAAAGTTAGGAGCGCGTAAGGGGAACCAAAAAGCACAGGCAGCACTTGTCCATGGTCCAAGTACTTGTTAGCGCTCCGAGGTACAATGTGCATTCATTAGTACGTTCCAAAAGGTTGCCACTTTACACTTCAAGGCCATACACGAAAAGCGTGAACACATTATCCTTTCATTAAAGGACAAACGAAAAAACCCTCTGATTTCGCTCAAATACAAAATACAGGTTGGCAATGGTTGTAGTTTTACTTGTCGTTATCATACTTGCTTCCGTCTCACTGAAATGTAAATTTGTTCGTTCAGTATAAAACACGACAAGCTGATACTTGCTAAATAAGCGTTATCTTTATACATAGCCCAAAAGAGTGTATTTACTATCGCAGTCAGAAATGGTGAGTCTAAGCGCTAAGGCAAGCAGTGTTTTGTTTTGCCGAGAGAAATATCGTCTTTGTCTCGCACTCTAAGAAACAAAAGAGCCCTTTGACTCTTTTTTCTGAGTCCTGACTTGCCACCTATGAACCCCTTTTAAACAGACACATAAGTATAATGACCTCTTTTGAGGTCATTATACATATGCTCATTCAAGAGAGTCATATACTAGGTGGCAAGTCAGGACTCACTAAAAAGAGTAACACATGCCCCCCTTTTTTTGGCTGCTCTCACATGGATTGCATTTTTGTGGGCATTGGGTGCAATACGAGGATCAGCTATTCAATTCAGTATCACGTATGATTTATCGAGCTGCCAAGTGCTAACAACCTGTGTGAGCTCACCATAATTGCACCCCGTATTTCTAGTGCGCATGACCTCTCATTAACTGCCTAAGGCAAACCATTCGTGCGCAGTGAGGATGTGTCTGGATGACGCGATAATGACGCCACGTTAAGTACAAGCTCGAAAAAGCCCTCCTTACCTGCAATTAACACAATTTTGTTTCTTATGACGCATTAATGTAGGTGCTGTGAGACAAGGTTGCCGCGTTGTACGTTGGACACATTTATTTTATACCACGTGCGCGACTGCTGAAGTTTTATTCTAATTTTATGACAGAGGGATCAGCCATGTTTTTTTCCCATCTCTGCTCCATGGCGTTACAATCCCCGCTCATTGTCGTTATTTCGTGTAAGATAGATAAACACCCTTATAACGAAAAAGCGTAACGCTCGTTTTCACGTATCACGCCAAGTTGATGGAAGCATAGCAGTATAGGTACGCGAACAAAAATGGAAATCAGGGAATGAAATTGCTGCTAAAGGTATACGGAAATCGATAACTCATGTTCCACGATTGTACCTTACCATACGTCTTTTGTACCTGCACAAGGCGTCGGAGAAATAAAAAGGAAAATATATCCCAACTTGTAATATTTATTCATTCACACGTTACCCAGTGCCTTTAAAACCTTAACTAATATACTTCAAAACTACGGGAAGGTAAATTTGTGTGCTACTAATTCTGGTTGCGATCTATTTGCTAATATTTTTACATTAAAAAGTGGGGAGAAGTACAAAATGTCCTAAGAGATAAAACCAAACAAAAAATCACAGGGTCCCTTGTGCATTCACCTAAGGCGACTCGAAGGCGAAAGCAATTTTTTGTTCTCAGTCGATGTACTAGGGAGCCTACATGAACGGCCGGTCATGTAGGCTCCCTAGATGTATTTATCCTGCCCCGCCACCCTCCGAAAGCTTTGCGCACCTAACGTGGTTTCGCACTGCATCCAAGATTGGAAGCACCTCATCTGGTTTTTCACTTCCTCCGTGATCAGCCCGCCTTTGACCATGTTAAGATGTCATGTGATGATGGCATAGACTTATGCCACAGGAATGAAGGAACGAGACGGCTGGACCGGAATCGACGCCAGCAGGGAACACGAGCCGTGGCTTCACGTGCCACTGCGAAGGGCCGTCTTTATTTCTTCTCTTGAGGTCGCGCGCTCTGCGGTTTTGTTCGCCGCCGAAAGGAGGACACTACAACGGCATTATGTGGCTTTACGTGACATGATGTCGCGCCAGAATGTGTGACATCATCGTGACGTCACAATGACTAGAATGCGACGCCCATGTAGTAATTAAAAGCAGCAATCATGAGCCTGGGAAAATACCCGTATTTTGTTGTATCAACAATAGATTATTCCATGCGTTTGTCTCGTATTCCCTATTTTTCTTGTTACACAAAGGCATACGCAACAGTGATTCGCGGCTTCACCGAGGTGACTAGATAGTGGGCACGAACTAGTGCCCGGATGTTGCGCACCTGTACCCTACTCGGGATACATTTTATACCAACGACATTGCGAAAGTATTTCTACGCACTCTTAGAAATGAAGCAGAGTAGTACATTACGAAAACAGGCTATCCCATCTGCTAGCTCTGTGTACGCCCACGGTAAACCCATATGTTTTCATTGTGTAAGTCTTGCAAGGCTGGAGCAACAGCCATTTTGACTCACAGCGTTCGTTGCCGCGAAATAGCTCCCACACTGCACGTATTGCATTGCTGGCAACGTGGATAACATACTCGCCTTCAAAATAACAATGTTGGAGGGCGTGTTATTCACTATCAGATGCTTTGTATTGCCGAAAATAAAAAAAAGCGAACATTAAAAGAACCCTCCTTGCTTGTTACATGGATCTCGCACCTAAATAAAATGTCCGGGTGCAAGAGGCATTGTCACTACAGAGTTGCACCCGAGAATACGAGGCTTGCGTCAGGGAATAAGGTGTTATTGGGGAGACCTCGCGCTTTCTTCCAGAAAACACTTCGCTGCTCCCTTTGTGTCTCGTTTTTGTGCAGAGTTCACGCCGCCTTGTTTATGATCAAAGTAATATTTATGAGCGGCTATAAACCGCCAATGCTTGCGAAATTACCCTTGGTTGTGAGCAGAGACCTTGCGCAGCATGCGTGGTCAGATGCATTGCACAAGTTGAGGAAAAATAAAATACCCGGGGCTCTGCCTGACACCTGTGATCCTCGCCATTTTTTATTGTGTGGAAAGAGAGCAATACCGCTTGACCTGGCGGTGTCCACGTTGTTTTTCAAGATACAAAAGTGCAGATGTCACTAGGGAGACATAAGGAAGGCTGTAAAAAAAGTGAGATGAGAAATCTGTATGCCTTAAGCAAAAAAGTTTGTGAATCCGGCGTTATAAAATGTGCAGTGGTGTTTTAGTTACTCCAGCATTTATTCGCGCGCAGTTTTCAGTCCATAACAAAATAGGAAAGGTGTGTTCTAAGGTGAAAAAGATGTTCGAATGCAAGGAGCGAACAAAAAAAATGCAGTATCAAACATCCGAGCAAGAACGAGTTTGTGGATTGCGCGACTAATGCCGTGTATAGCATTCCTATGACGTGTGGTCACGCGTGCGTAGGACAGACTGGACGTTGCGGCAACTTCAGACTAAGAGAAGATTTGTCCAGCCTGAAATGTCGCCCTAGTACGCATATGGCCGTGCACTGTAAAGAATGCACTGTAAGAATGTGAATACCTCAGCCTGGAGGCACTGCAATTTTGTTCAAACACCGGACGAAGACTGCAAGGGAAATAGTTGAGGCCCTTTGGATTGATAGACTAAAAGACAAGTGCATCAGCCATCATTCTGTTGCTTTATTAGATAAGGAGATTTCGCTGCTGTCTGCGTATCTTTAATTACGTTTTCTTTTCATTTGGTCAGTGTACGTGCCTCTGATGCGTTTTTTGGTGTGTGTGTGTGTATGTGTGTGTGGACGCAATGATCTGGGGCATTGTGGTCTAGAGTGATTGTTATATGCGCGGATGGTTGTTGCTCTCTGGCGGAATAGCGCAGATCACGTTGGGCTTTTAAGCAAACATTTTTTCAAAAATAAATCAGTTGTTAGATTGCGCTGGTCCGTGTGTACTTTCTTCGTCCCCGTTTGTTTTCGCGCAAGTACCACAATGAATTTATTCGCGCCTGGACTTGGCAAGCGAGACAAAACTGGAATACGAAAAAAAAGCGTTATTCTTACTAGCTAAGGTGTGCATTAAAAAGTCGTTGAGTGTTAAAAAGCGGCTTAGCGCTCTTTCGCGGAAAGCTGTAAGGGACTTCTTGTGAACGCTAACTCAGTCAGACCGTGTCCTAATTCAGGTAGAGTGTCGGAATAAAGTAAATTAATACAGCGGCAACGATCGGCTCCAGCGGAAACGTAGCGGAATCCGCCTGTTCAATTTTCCTGTGCTGCCCTCTGCCATTTGGGTAGGGTTTTGGTGGGGGCTGGGACAACCGGTATTGTCAGAAGCACAGCCTCCGAGATGAACAGTCGTTTCGCGACCTCTCCGCTAGAGGAAGGGCGCATGCGCCGGAGCACCTTGAAAGAGGCGGATTTTGAGGCGTCGAATTACCGTGGTCTGGCATAAGAAAAGTAATTTTTCTTGAGTATGTGCCGCTATTATTCAGTATTACAGGAAATTCAGACTTTTTTTTTTTTTTGCTCTGCAAGTGAGGGGCAGCGGTAATGAAAAGTTTAAAAGCAAACAGTAGGTGATCGCGTGCCTATTAGTACAGATGTACCACCAGAATGAAATCTAGTCTCCGGGGGTGAGGAAAAAAGCCGCCGTGACATGAATAATAATCAAACCTTCATTGCGGCTTCTCAGCCTATGCTCTTCTTCTATCGAGTATTTTCTCTGTAGGCGCGAAAAGGAGAAAAAAAGAACCCGTTTCCTATCAAGCGTTTGAATGATCTACGATTCTGCAGTGCATGGTCATTGTGTGTATCCCAATGAATCATCTGAAAAGCGCAAGAAACTTCATTTTCTAGGCAATGTGCGTGAAGCATCGGTCATTTTTACTACGTGCATCTATAAACTAGTCGAAGTGATGGTGCAATTTTTATTCTGCCTCGATAGTTCACAATTAATCCTTTAGTGTGTCTGGCGCCATTACAGTCTGAGCACCCTCGGTATAGAGTGTTGGGTGGTGTCTCTTGAGGAAGCAGCTACTGATTAACACTTCGAAAATAAAAAAAGCGCGAAACGAAAAAAAAATTTTTGTTTTTCTTTATTAGGGTGGAAATGCAAGTACATGTGCGCATTCTTATGCATCTGCGTATAGACATCAAAATACCCCAATTGACAACACTTAGGATGCAATACGTTATGGCACATCAACTATAAAACAACCGAAAAGGTGGAGGATATTCAAGACAAGGCAATATTATTTTTTTCCGACAGTAGCACAAACGCATAATAAAACACATACCATTTCACTCGACAGTCAGCTTTGTAGTTCTGAAGAAATAAGGCAGATTTGCACTAGTGGTAGCCTGAATAAAGTGAGGAGCTGGGCAGCCTTCTTTGTTTCTTTTTATTTTTGTTGCGATAGCAATTATATGGGCAGTCTTGGCTGGTTCTGCCGTCGCCGTCGCCGCCGTCGTCCACCGTATATATATATATATATATATATATATATATATATATATATATATATATATATGTATATATATATATATATATATATAAAACCCAAAGAAAAATACTTCCGAAGCGCGGAATCGAACCAGCGACCACTCGCTCCACAGCGCATGGCGCTAACAACTACGCCACAAAGCGCAGATCCTTCAGGTAGCTAACGGCGATCGTTATGTACACACCCTTTACCGCTCGCAGGACTCAGAGATGGCAGGCGCTTATAAGCGTTTCTTCGTTACCAGCGAGATGGCGCGAGGAGCGCAACGGGCGCATTTAAAAGTCGTCGGCCAGCTCGCTCGCTTCTTCTAATATTTACGCAGGGAGAACCTTGCCCTTCCGCTGTCTGCTCACGCGGTAGTTGCTGCCGAGCGGCAAATTTTTCTGCAGCGTAGCAGCGCGTCCATCACGGGCCGCTTTTCTTGCTATCGCATTCATGGCTTCGCCCTTGCGGCGAAACTGTGACTTTTTAACACGAAAGTGTTTTATGCCGGGGTCCACCAAGTACATCCGTCACGGATATGACGTTGATAAAATGGACGCCAACGGGTGAGAAAGAAAACAACCAAGAAAAAGATACCCCGCTGGGAATCGAACCCACGACGCTGCGGCCGCGACGGCAAGCGCCCGACGCCCTACCGCGTAAGCTAACTCGGGAGATGCTAGACACGGAGCGAACGCGCCTTATATCTTTCACACATTCTCTTTCACGGCGAGCGGAGCTGCGGAGCGGGGCGGTGCCGCCGTCTGTGAGATACGAAAAGAAGTAATGCTTCACGATCGACACTTACTAGCGCTTACTCCGAGATCGCACGCGATATCGGATGTAATGGTTAAAGCGTCTCGATACCAGAGAGGTAGACTGGCCGCGCTGGCGTCGCCGAGGCACCCTTGACGCAGTTACGTTCATTGCCTTTGGCTTCGTGTTAGCGTGCGTCGGCTCATCGCAGTAGCGCAGATTCCACCTGCACCAACGGGATTTCTCCGCGGCCGACTGCTTCAATTGCGAGAGCACCGACTAACAAAACTGCTGCAACATGCGTTGCAGAAAGGACGCGATTTCGACGGGCGAATGTCGTGCCTTGGTGGAGCGAGAGCCGCGCCTGCGAGACAGAGGCCAGCGGGACGCACGCGTTTGCGGCTCAGGCTACGAACCTCTACCTCCCGTGTTGCTGAGCGCAGTGTGTGTTATGTATGCATGAGCACAGGCGTCGGCTACCCATTACTAGAAAGCGCACACCGTGCCGTTTCTCTCCTTAATTGACGACGCTTTGGAGAAGCGCATACCGGGTACCAGTGTTGATTATGAGCTTGTTGATATCATCCTACGCGGGATTCATGATTCGCTGTGTCCAAATATATGTTCACACCGTCAGCTACCACAACGGTTTAATAATGATCATGGGCGTTAGTCGTCGCTATAGAGACATGCTGTCAACATGGGTGCATCCACGTCAAACGGTGCTATAGGTGCCAAACACGAATAGACATTGTACAAGCTCTCATATATCACTACACAATAAGCACTACTTCTGTGAAGACACGTTTCACTTTCGTGTTATACCGATTCCTATGACGGAGGGATCAGCCATATTTTTTTTCTGTTCCTTTCTTTCGCTGTTTCTTTTTCTTTCATCTGTTCGCTTTTTATGTCTTTTTTGTCTCTGTCTATTTTTATTTCGTTCTGTCTTTATCTCATTCTTTCTCTTCCTTGCCTATCTTTATCTCTCTCTCTGTTTCTAGCTTCCTCTTTCTTTCTATCTCCCTCTCTTTCTTTATTTCTTTCTATTTTTCTTCCTCTCTTGTTCTCTCGCCAGTCATAGTTATTGCATCCCACGCCGGGCAAATAGGCGCATATGTTCCGAGAGTGAAGATGAAGAAGAGGACAAAGAGAAAGAAGACAACAAAGAGCGCGCGTGTCGAATCATGGTGATGATAGTTTTCTGTTTGCTCTGCACGGACTAACGGTCGGCTTAAACAGCTCTGCTGGTAAAAGACTCTTACCGGTGCTTTATTTGAAGCAAAGACCAACACCTCTCCTCTACAGGGTCTCGTTCATTTCATGTAAGCTAGACGATCGCAGATCAATACTAAATTAACTGAAAACTTCAGACAGGAACGATGAATCCGGCTAATCGGTTCCACAGAAATTCAAAACGATGCAATGACGGAGACTGATTTATGAAAGTAAGATCTCTCAATCCTACTGGTAATTGTTAACTATCAAAAAATTACCGTAGTGATTTCGTTATTGTGTTTTTCTAACAAGAAAAAAGCAGCAAAGGCGTGCAGTGATGGTATGATAGTTTAGTTGTATATAAAAACCCTGCGCGATTTCCACCCTATTCGTGAATACAACTATCGTTACGTTCTTCCAGAGTAGTTCGCTTGCTAAAAGCAACCAGCTTCACTTAATCATTGTGCTCTTGCTAATGAGGGCCCTCAACCAAGTGAAGCCTCAGTGACGTTAAGAAAATATGAGTGCTGAAACCAGACAGCGGATTTACAGTTCGCAAACAACCGAGAAATTATGCTACGTATTCTAAGTGATACAGTAATTATTACACAGTACTGTAGAATACGCATACACCTATGTCTTCTTACTGCGAATAAACGCAAATTATTTTTTTTCTTATTGACGTCGAATTCGAGGTGTAAAAAACTTACCTCGGTTTGTTGCGCTCGAATTTTAGTTGCATAAGTTCCTCTGATCTCGATGGACGTTCAGTCAGTGCTGCGTGGACAGAAAGAACTAGTTACTCCTTTTCGGTACAGGCGTCCGATTGCCAACGTGAAAAAATGCTGCATCTGGACACTAATGCCGCATAAAATGTGTATGTGTCATACTTTTCGTGTGCAGTAACTTCCGAAGAAGGATCTGGTCATGCTAATTTATCTCGAAGCTAACAATAAACAGACAGCTTCCCTTTTCAAACACGGCAACCACTGTAGCGATGGTCATACCGATGCCCGCTTAGCAAAGCCTTGCTACGACACAGACCACTGAGCAAGCACATGCCGATTTTCAAATTACCAAGGCATGTGCAATTGGTCACTGATGCTTGTAATTTGCATCAGTGATTGGGTAGTCGAGGTTGGGCGATGTTGCAGAAGCTGCGTAGTTACGCGGTCAGGTACTACAAGATAGGCAATGTGTACCGTGCAATCCGGCCGCCAAACGTCGCTGTTTGCAAGCCTGATCATAGTTGTTCAGAAACACAGTGTCAGAAACTCAGGTCCCGCTGCCACGTTGCGCAGTGTTTCACAACCTGAAGCTGTTCTGTAGTGAGCAGTGTTGCATCAGGCTCCGACCCCTGATTACGCTTCTATCGAGAACATTCTTGCGGACTAGGAAGAACCTGTGGAGAATCCTAAACAAGTTGCCAGCTCCCGTATGCAATGCGCAAACTGAGCCAACACGACACCACTGTTCTGACTTTAAACATTCGGAGCGGAGAATTACATCAGTGTTCATTGAAACGAAAGAAAAAATAAATAAAATAAAGTAAAATAAAATAAAGTATAAATAAATAAAAAATAAGTAAATAAATAAATAAGCCTTAGCAAACGCGATGTTTGTTACCCTGAGTTATATAAGCAGGGCAGTGCTCTGAAGATATATTTAAAACAGCACAAATACTTACGTTTCAAGGAAGGAAGTGACGTGCATGGTGGAATGCTCAGTCTAAATTTAGCAAGCTGATTTTCAGCCAGTCTTTTTTTCCCAGCCACCCCTTGTTTTTCTTTTTTACAGACATGGCCACTGCCACGCGCCAGCTGTCGCATGTCAAGGTAGGTTGTTGCTATGCACGGTGCGCTTCTGCTATATAACGTTTCTTCCAGTAAACTTAAATTCCATTTATCCACAATGAACGCTTCGAAATGTACATCCATGAGAAATCCCTGGATATCTTTCATAAATTCGACTGCTAAATTTCAATAATGCTTACACGCTGAAGCAAATGTCTTTATTCGTTATAACGCGGTAAACTAAACGCGGCAAAAAAAAAAAAAAACGTAGAACAATGAATCATACTCACTAGCAATGAGCAAATTAGCAATGAGTCATATTTATAGTAAATATTTAGCCCATTATTTCTCAGCTTACCGGTATTCAAGCTTAAATTCTATGCCTTCTTTCCAAAGAAAAACTCAAGCGAACGCGAGAAAGACGCCCCGAAAGAGTAAGGCCACGAGTAAGCTTCGAAGGTAAGCTGTGCCAGATGCGCAATGCACGGATCAAAACACCAAATGCACAACGGGTATACAATAGCATCGAATGCAATATACCATAATAGAATACATGTTTATTTCATAAATAATACGGAATACGAGGAGTACACGGATAGTGCCAGTGACAAAGGAAAAAGGAGAAAAAGCACCGACGACAGTTGCAAAAGTCGCAAGCTTCTGCACATCCTTTTCTTCGCGTCCACCTCAGTGTCATTGTGGGAACCGGGAGACCGCGACAGAGATAGAAGAGCACGACTTGTATTTCGCCCATCTCTCGAGACAGGGGAAGTCGCATTAGGGAAAAGAACAGTCCGGGGGATATCACTGGTACAGCCGCCGTCTAATTGGATTGGCCCAACGGCCATGCTCGTACGCCCTGACGAAATCAGATGCGGGGGTAACATAAGCCGTGGCTGCAATTAGCGTGGCGACGTCAGTGAGATCACATTTCGCACATGCGTCGCGAAAGCTAAATATCATTTGTTTAGCTTTGGTAAAGTAGTATAGAGTATAGAATATTTTACTCGCATAATAAGTCTGATATCGTTTAATAACCCAGGCTGACTGCTGTGCCTACGGAATAGATGTAAAATATTTGTTTATGCATAGCGTGGGGACATATAAAAGGAAGAAATGAACAGTGCTGCAGCATATTTTGCACTTCTAAGAGAGGCAACAATAATTGCAATTATATCTTTCAACTCTGAAGGTTTTTGCACCATGTTGAAAGTCACGAAGCTTTCAATTATTCTATTAAGATGTCCCGTGGAGGTAGTACTTACCTTTATCCGCAAGAAGAAAACGTATACCAAAAATTAAACCATCTTTTTTTCTTTTTTGCTAGCACAACCACTTATACAGGAACTGGAAACACAGCCTTCTTTGGTTTGACTGCCTTGGGCGAGCAATGACTGCTCCTTTTTTGGTAAAGCATTCTTAAGCGCAATAAATTCATTTCAACAAAGCCGAATGATTCAGGCTGTCGCTTGTAGGTGGCAGCTATCACATATCAGTTCATTTGTGCTGACATCTTCTTGCTTGTTTCTCATTATTGATTTTGAAAATAAACTTATCGCCACAGAAATTCACGTTAAAAAGAAGGATGCAGTTCTCCACAGGAAACATATTAATCAAACACAATCTTTCATATTTCACGCAAACTCGCATTAACAAAACTGAATTAAAAAAAAACAATGTATTTTGTTGAGCCTCCTCATCCGTGTACACTTATTCAATAAAGTTTTATGTTACGTTACAAAAATAGGCTTCGTGAAGAAATGGGAATTTTTGAGTGACTTTACTAAACACAAGTATGAACATTTTCGCCACTCCTACCGGTTTAGCCTGCATAAATGAGAAACGGTACTGTGCGTAGTAACAGCCTCCAAGTTCTCGAGCTAACTTCTCAGATGACCCTGCTAATGTAAACATATTTGCCTGACCGTTCCAGCATCGGGTATCCTTACCTACATGGTGCTTTAGTGGCCAAAAATAAAACAGATTTTTGCAGCATTTCGTCGTTTTAGGAAAACTGCATTTTAGCAAATCTCAATGGGCTTTTAGTCTGATAAATGGACCGCAACATAAAAATTAGTGCGGACCGACCAAGTGCATTTATACCCATTCGTTACTTTGAGACGCCACTAAGAGATAAATTTTCACTCAAGTCACACATGCCGAATCTGAAACCTAGCCGACGCTTCGTCCTCTGTTTTACTGTATTCGCGGACAACTTTTCTTGGCAATGAAGCGAAACCTAAAGAGCCAAATTGCGCGTATCTTACCGCCAGTGAATGTAGTTCCACAATTTCGCCCGTGTTTTCTGAGTGAGATGCAAAAACTTCTCCTTTATTTTCTACATGTAGCTCTTTGAGACAGCCATGAAGCAGTTCTCACCAGTGAGATATTTATATTTATTTCACTTGATACGTTGTTACTTTGCGTTTTTGCACGCGTGGGAAAGTCGCGCCTTTTACGTGTACCCCGAACGCTAAGCAGCGTCTGCGCAAATAAGAAACGCTGATTGCGCGCAGTCATCGCTTTGCGCAGCTGTGCGAAACGTGCGCCATACCGGACTACTTTGCGTACACTCTAAGAAAAAAAAAGGAGTCCTTTGACTCCTTTCGGAGAGTCCTGACTTGCAACGTATATGACTCTCTTTAAGAAGGCACGTCAACTCTTTTTGGAGATCATTGTACTCTCTTCGGAGAGTCGGGCGAGCCACAAGAGAGTTAACGTGCCTCTTTATATACGTGGCAAGTAAGGATTCTCCGAAAGGAGTTACACATACTCTTATTTTTTTCTTAGAATGTAGGAGGACATGTGCAGCTGCTCCGCCGCCGCAGCCTTCCCTTCATTGTCAAAAAAATGGCGTCCGTGAGCCCCTCACACAGTGGATAGGCAATAAAAGTCTGGAAAACATTTTCCAATTTAGTAGAGTGACAGTAACGGGAAGATAGGAAATAGTACCGAATCAGTGCAAAATGACCACAGAAAAAGATGCTCAAAAACAGCACTTACAAATGTAATTGGTTTTATATACTTGTTGTCATTATTTCGCAGCGAAATCGCTGGTAATCCGAGAAAGAGACTCATTTTGTTATCTCGTCCATGATTCGGTGTCGCTTTCACTTACGAGGCAGCCACTGTCTCAGGCTGAAAGTAATCCGGTAGCTCGAATCGCCGTTCCGGGAAATGAACTATAAAGTTGCCGGGATCCCGTCGCATTCAATACACACATTGTGGGAGAGGGACCTCCTAATAGTGTTTGTGGAAAACAAGAGCTTGTTCCTCAGAGCTCACAGTGCTCACAATGCAACGGAGTCTCAATAAATTTACTGGAAATAAAACTGGGATACGGATTAGACACCACAACTAATGGTAGCCAAACGGAACGATTCATGAGTTCCAGGTTTGAAGAGTTGCTTGCTGTTGATTATAGCTTTTACAGCGAAACTGTTTACCTCTAGCCCAGGCGTTACCAAGGGGAGGTGTTTTGAGCGGCTCACGTCCGTGTGAAGACACCATATGTAGAAAAAATATATAGACACAAAAATGGAGATGGCGCAGTTGGCGAAGCAAGCGCGTTCACGCGGCGGTGCTTGCCTCGACGTTGTGTGGTGGCGCTGCTGTAGTATGACGTAGAAAAGTAGCAAAGCTGACTCGACGCCTAAGAAGCGTCGGCAAAATGGTGAACCTCCTAGTTGGCCATTTTTCTTTTATTCAAACATGTGAACCTGTGAAAACAGACAACCATACGTCGGGATGTCCTCTTACATACGAAACATCCTACAAAGGCTAGGAAATTCAGCAAAACAAACGCCAAAGGCCTACAGCAATAAGCAGCTAATGTGGATGTAATCACGTAGCTTAGTCACAGCGTCAATACTTTTTGGTATTGGCACGTGATAATCATAAATTATTATTACAGTGCAGAGTATTCTTTCCATCAGTTCGGAATTCACGATCCGTGTAGACAATGGTGAGTTAAAGTATCTGCCTTTATCTGAACTCAGCCATCTTGTTCTATGTTCCCAGAAAATATAGAATTACAAATAACACGTTCCTTCCTTCTACGTAACAAAGAAAATGTATTTTTAGGTACGTATAGTTTCTTTGCATAGTAAGTATTCTTTTTCTCGCTCAAAAAGAAGTAAACAACACACCACGCGAAAATTCAGCGAATGCATAGTTAGTCTTGAAAGAATGATAAAGCGTTGGCTTTATAGTTACTCCAGAAGAAGAAAAAAAAAATTGCCTGTTGACGCGTAGAGAAGGCTGACGTGAGCAATGCTGTCCTAAATACATGCAAAAGTAGGCACACGCAAAAGTGCTTCGATGTGCCGCTCTCTCATTCCCAAGTACAGGATGCACCTTCATTTCAATTCTCGCAGCTCTCATTGTCAATTCTCGCAGCTTTCAGTCGCTCGTACCGCTCAAAAGAAGCACAATGGTTTCTACGTCCGCTCCTTACGCATAGCTTACATTTCTCCAGCAAATGGACTTACATCTATCGCGGTACTTCTGTACGCAAGTTCTGTATCTTTGTTCACACAAGTTCTTTCAAAAGAAAGTTTTCGATGCTGTAAAAAATTGGACACCTCAGGGTAATGCGTTCCTACACATTGTTTCTCGAAGCACATTAAGACCTGCCGTTTTCGCGAAGAAAAACGTATCATAAGAGAGATGTTCGGTATGGAAGGTGTAACTCACATCTTGTATACTTGTTTTGGCTAGAGGTTTTGTTCTTCAGAAGCTTTTCAATATTAAGGGAACAGCCGTATGCAAACTTCTCGCATTGGAAGAATATGGTATATAGTTGTAGCGTGGTAGTTCCCAATACCGTAGTTATACTATATCTTCCGTGCATGACCAATTGCATACGAAGGGTTCTTGTAATAATTTTGTTGTTTCAAGCTGTATTGTAGATCCAGAACTTTATCAGCGCTTTTCTACTGTAGTGGGAAGCAATACCCAATGCTTCTTCCTTTCGACGACTTGGTAGCCTGATGACTGTCTAATGAACTACGTGTAAACAGCGCTATAACGGGACAAAGAAAGACCGGACAGGATTGTGCAAAAAAGTGGATTCTGCACAAAAGTTAACGAGCAAGAAGCTGCTAAAAACTCTTGTCCCAAAAAGCATGCGCGACAGTTTGTTGAATGCCAATCCGCAGTAGTGTATGACATACCACTATCTTGTGGAAAATCGTACACTGGGCAAACGGGCCGTTGCCTAAACGATCGGTTGCGAGAGCATGCATGCACAATGAAGACCGCGACGGGCAGAAACCTTGCCTTACATTGCGTGAAATGCGGGTGCACGCCACGGTTCGACCAAACAAAAATACTAAAAAGACATAAGAACCAGAACGCAAGGGAAATCTATGAGGCCCACGTGATCCACACGCGCAATGAATCATCTGTTAGCATGGCTTCCATATACCTGCTCAAGAAAGAGCATGATTATCTAGACCACTGAATGTAATCTTCGCGCATGTACTAGTAAGAGAGCTGTCATCATATATTTTTGTTCATTTTGTTCTTTTTGCCGAGAGTATATATTCCGCTGCGGCGAAATAAAACTCGTTGTCACTCAGTACTTGGTCCTGTCCCTTCTTTGTCCCGTTGTAGCGCTGTTTACCCGTAGTTCAGTATGTACCAAAAAGCCCGCATTAACACTCTGTATCAGTGATTGTCAGATTGCGCTGCTGAAATCAAAGTCCGGATTTGCTGCCACTGCTACGGCTATATTTACGTGGCTGGTAAAAAAAAAACTACGCAGAAACATTAGCTCACATTGACCTGCAAACAACTTAATGGGAGCAAAACTAATCTGAAGTCCTGTACGACACTATGGCTAAAGGGGTACTGACACCTTTTTGCGAAGGCGTGTTTACTCTGCCATACAAATCTCCTGTATGCAGAGACGGCTCTGAGCAAGTGTGAAGCTCAGCAAATTCCGATAAGATATTTTAATTTGATATTAAAGTCAATTTTTCCATGGCGCACCTACTGACATCGACGCTAGCTTGACGTCAGGTTACAGTACTAATTCTGGTGACTTCACGCAGCAATCTGGCTAGTTGTGATGACGTTAGGTACCAAAACTTCCAAGATGGCCGCTTGTGCGTCATCAAAACTTCCAAAATGGCCGCTTGCGCGTCACGAACGGAGCCACGGTACGGAGCGGCCGTGGAAACGTCACTATATATTGTGCGAGCACGTGACGTGAAGCTGATACCGTGTTGTGACGTCAGGGTACAGTAAGAACCAAAACTGGCTTTTAAAACATACTGTAAATACTTTTTATAGGGTGCATTCGCTCTTAGCACTACCTTTTCTAGGCTCTTGAGGGCTTGACCTTTCATTTGACGCACAAAAAACGACAACTGAAAATATTCATGTCAGTACCCCTTTAATTTAGCACGTGAAATCTCAGAACTTAATAAATCAACATAGGTCAAACGATCGAATGACTGATATTGCATTCAATCAAATGCGTTGTGGTATAGCGCTGCGACCGATGTCTACGTATAAAAAAAGCTGGGTCGTACAGTATAAGCTGCAATCAGCCTTCTGCGTTTTCCACGCTGATATATCTTTTTTTAACGCCAATCTGCATTGTCTTCTGAGAGTGCGATCTGAGACATTGAACTAACATTGAGTGGAAATGGCAAAGTTAACCTCTTCCGCAGCAAAATCTAAACACCTCCAACAGTATTACATCTCACGTAGAATGGGTATACGATAGATCCTTGTGGATGTATTGCTAAAAAACATAATAACATGACATTTTACATCGTACGCACAAGGCGACTCGCATTGCTCTGTGGTCGACGAATATTAACCGCACGTCTAGCTTACACGCCAAGCGAAAGAAGCCGGCCCTCTGACGACGAAGATATATGTCGTTCTGTACGAGGAAAGAAAGCAAAACAGAGCCACGTCTTTCGCATATAATGCTATGTCCTCACGTAGGGAGGCAGACATTTCATCTAGAACGGCAGCTGCACTATGGCGTGGCCTATATTCGCTCTCCTATTTGAGTTCCTTGTATTTTGCTTGCGTGGTGCCACTCGCATAGGTCCAGCTTATTTGCGTATATAGTCACACTGGGACAGGGTCGATATGTAAGCTGCCTTCATCTCTAGCCAGATGAGCGTTACGCGTACGCGGAAGCGATGACATATTGTACCGTGCCGTGGGGGCTGTGTATACACCACGTGTTTACATTGGGAATTCGCTTTCAAACAAGAGGCGGGGGGCTGTAAGTGGATGTGGTATTTGCGGCCGCCTTATAATCCCTAAGCGTAGACAGCGAAGGGGTCATTGTTCGGGAGATGGAGGAACCAATCTGGCCGTGCCGCCCACGAAGATTTGGCGCTGACCGTCTATACACAGATGAAAATTTAGCACGAACGAGCGCATAATGCCTCCTCCCCTCCCTTTCCGAAAGAAAGACAAAATGGCTGCTGCGCACAATGGCTGTCCCACCCATCCGGCCATTAGACCATGTCAACGTTCTCTCAGCTACAGCACTCTTTACTGTGCCTGCGAATGTTTACTCAGCAAACATCCCACAATCCTTACAAAAACAGATTTAGTCAGTCTATAGACTGTCTAAAAATGAGTTTAGACAGTCTGTAGACTGTCTAAATCCTTTTTTTGTAAGGGAATTAGCTAAGACAGCCTAGTCAGCCCCACGCGTAACATTTTCCCTTATGTTGCAGCCCTACTATTCAATACGCGTAGAAATATATCATTTACTGACTTGCGCAGACGGAATCTTAAGAGATCGAGCGCACCGCTTCTCGCGTTGCAGCTAGAGAGGTTCAGCTTGTGGTGTGCATGTTCCTATTTTTCTTATCTGCAGCAGAAAGCCAGTGTAATCAGGTCAGAAATACACAAAGATTTGGAACACGACAAAAGAGAATAATTATCTGTGACAGCTGCTACGTGTGACCTAATTCGGCCGCAATCAAGAGTCTCTTGACGCTCAACTTTATTTAGGCCCAGGATATAATCGAAAATAAGATAGAAGGTCTTGTCCCTCCTTTATTCGTCTACACGAAACTGTTTACTCGGATGGAGGAAAAAAAAAGAAACAGTAAGTATGCCATCATTATCAGCAATTCCCGTGCTTCTATCCTGCAGGCTAAACCTGCCTAAGGCAGCCGCATCATCAATACCACTACCATCTAAATTAAAGTGGAAGGTTTGCGTCCTACTGGTGAAAACGCGTTTAATTATTCAAAGATTTCTCATTCTCTGTTTCAATCCATAAAAACGTCTCATGGGGTGAGTCATTTTCGAACGATTAATCAGCTTTGGGTAAGCAAGTGTAAGCTCGCGCTTCACAGATTGAGACAAAGCTTGAATAATAGACGAGCTTCTGTCTGAGGAAAGTAAAGGCCTAATGACATCATGCCAGCGCACTGCCTCGGTGCACGGATATCAAGGACGATAAAGTGTCGAAATTGAAGCTTATTAGCCAAAGCTGTTTAATCTTGCACTGGAAGACACAACAATAACTATACATATTGCACTTTGTACCACATATCCATCCCTATAATGTGCAGTTTTGAAAAGTTTCTCTTGGCGCAGTATATCCGAAACTGGACCTAAGTTCACTGCGATGCCTTCTTTCTGCTGAGAAGTAAAATTTTATCGGTTTCGTTTGCCATCCCAAAGTTGGTTTTTCACGAAGCGATGAAATGTTTTTAAGATGCAGAACTTTCATGACAGCACTGATACTGATGTCGTTGGAGTGAACGGATTATGAATCTCTAATTCTACCGAGGAAAAAAGGAACAAGATAGCTGTAGTTCACGAGAAACCAGAAGCAAGGCAACATTGCCAGAAATAAGTGATTAACATGACCATGGTAGAAGTGCTGAGATTTTTGCGTACAGTTGGTAGAAGAAAAAAACCGCAAGGGTGCCACAAGTAATAATAATGTTATATCTCATCGCATAGACGACGCCGAAGTAGACAAAAGACAAAGACTGTTTCAGTGGTTTCTTCTTTTTCTATACGTGCCAACTGTTGTTCAGGCATTGTCGTTCCTTTGCTTATTCATTTGTGGTCGCCTTCGTGCTGATGCGGCAAACTTCATAACCATGCCTTCGCTTGAGTTGGTATTACCCGTGTGGCTTACACGTGAACGAGCCTTCACTGCAGATACAGGGAGGCCCAAAACTGTTCAGTAAAAGCACGGCACCGCCTAAATTTGTATAATTTGAGACAGTCTGTCTGTTGTTTACCTTCAGTCTTGATCTGCAGATACAACGCGGTAAGAAGTAACAATCCTTTCGTAGAATGCTGAATATTTTACGAGCATCACACGTCCACTCACTTTCGCTCAATGTGCAGCGTCCCCCACTATAAAAAGCAAGAAGCATGAATGCTTTACGAACTCAACGCTCATATTTGTGTTCATATTTGCGATCATATTTGTTTTGCACTGTATTACGAATTCATCCGCCGTGAACTCTTTGCATCCGTGTTCGTGTGTACACCCTGACATTTAGGTTTTGATGCAAACGAAAATCGCCACTGGCCGTTTTGTTGTAAAGATGGGGCGAGTCCAAAAGAACAGCATATTAAGCTTGAATTAAGTTGGATTCTTCTTTTTTCGAGCGCCACTCGTGGTGACGCACATTACATGTCTGTGCGATTGTCTTTCATCTTTGAACTCGGTTTTCTAGTTTCTCCCCCTCCTCTTTTTCTCGTATTAATATTCATGCTTAATCACTGTACTTTATTAATGTTTGATGCCTTGGATTAGCTTTTTACAAAGTTTTACTTTCGATACTGTATCTAATAAACCTGTACGAGAATTTGAAAGTATTTGTAGGCACAGTAAATAAACAATTGTCTGACTGGCTGGCGGGTTGCACTGATGTAGACTGGACAGACTTTTCCATAGCGCGATGTATTCTTTGACACACTCTATAAGAATTTGGGTGCAATGTTGTGAACACTATGGGCATCATTGTTGTCATAGAAAGAGACATACTTTGACAGACATCCAAAAAGGAAACGACGGTCGCAAGTTACCTACAAAAAATCGTCCCACAACTAAAAATGAGTGATTTCTGGCCTTGTAGAAATGGGGCACGAACGTGTGTATCAGTGAACGTTACTCCCAAGAAGCAAATATGCACTAAGACCAGCACTGAAATGTACCCAAAAGTTCGACGGTCGAGGAGGTAACATCTACATAAATGTTCAGAAGCAAAAACGTCTTCGAAGATTTAGGTGCTCCATAATACCATGGTAAAATTCGCTCTTTATGTTGAACTATTATGTTTTGCGCGAACAGCGTCGTAAGCTGCTGTAAACTTTTCCATATACTGTTTTCTTGTATGCTTTTGAGGCTTATGCCTTACACATTGACTATATTGTCCGGGAACCTGAACAAACATTTTGTGTCCTTCTCTCGGGGAATGATATCAACTCTATTTTTAACAATCCGCAAAAGCACGCCTCAGGCTAGTTAGTTCTCGGTCTGCCCGTATTTCTTTATTCTATACTGTCAAGCCCGAGATGTGGCTTGCCAGAAAAAGAAGAAAAAATTAAGGAGGGGCGCGAGAAGCGATAATGTAATAGCATAAACATTTTGCGAGTGGCATTCAGAAGCGGTCTTCCACTCCATTCCCTGACACGCTATTCACACGTGTGGTGAGCCTCGAACGTAAATACGTGCGCTGGAAAACTTATAAAGGTGAAGCGTGCACGCATACTATGGGTCGTGGTAGACAGAGAAGACAGGGCTCCCAATAGCTAAGCGAAACAAAAACATATCAAAAGGAAACAGACAGATGCAGCCAAGCGTAACGCACTTTTGGAACTGAAAAGTGTAATGCCCGCAGTCGCAAGCAGATAAACGTAGGTGGAAGATACGGACATGGTATGGCAGGCGCGAACACAGACCATGCTGTTTTCGCCGTTGGAGTGTTCCAATCTTCTTCCCGGGCTCTATTATATTCGAGCAGTCGAAAGGGCACCATCTAGGATGGTGTGCGCTTTTGTGTCCGTGGACCGTATTTGCCTTCCTTGAAGGATATATATAAAAAAATCTCCGTCAGATCCAGCACCCTTTTATAAATGCTTATCTTCAGGGCGCGAAATTCGGTTTAATTCAGAAAGAGAACTTTCAACAGATTCAGAAGCAGCACTACCTACAGAAACGAAAGGAGTGAGGTACACTTGCGCTATTAATTACTCAAAGTGTGTTTCTTACTTAAAAAAAACATGGCTGATCCCTCCGTCATAGGAATCGGTATAAGTGAAACGTGTCTTCAATTCAATTCAGTTTATTTTCGCCATCAAAACAAAACGTGATAGCCGTGGAGCCCGCGGTAAAAACTATCTTTCGATAGTTTGACAATGCCGTGGACACCTACAACAAAAAAACGCCTTGGCGATATCGTAGCAGCATGAAAAGATGACATAAAAAGTAAACATTTCACACAGTGGAAAGCCGTAATACAATATAAGTTTAAACAATACAAGCAACTGCAACAATAAGCAGCAAAAACAGAAAAAAAGAACAATATAATACAACTCCGTAATTTATGTCGCGGATACAAAATGAAAGAGCAAAATGAAACATCAGGTACAATGTAATCAGAATACATGGTCATCATGTTATAACATGATGACCAGAAGTAGTGCTTATTGTGTAGTATGAGAGCTTGAACAACGTCTATTCGTGTTTGGCCGCTATAGCACCGTTTGACGTGGATGCACCCATGTTGACGGCATCTCTCTATCGCGACGACTAACGCCCATGATCATGATTAAACCGTTGTGGTAGCTGACGTTGTGAACATATATTTGGACACAGCGAATCGTGAATCTCGCGTAAGGATGATATCAACAATCTCATAATCAACACTGGTACCCGGTATGCACTTCTTCAAAGCGTCGTCAATTAAGGAGAGAAACGGCACGGCGTGTGTTTTCTAGCAATGGGTGACTGACGCCTGCGCTCATGCATACACTACCACACACTGCGCTTCAGCAACACGGGAGGTAGAGGTTCGTAACCTGAGGCGCAAACGCGTGCGTCCCGCTGGCCTCTGTCTCACAGGCGCTGGTCGCGCTCCACCAAGGCACAACAATCGCCCGTCGAAATCGCGTCCTTTCTGCAACGCGTATTGCAGCAGTTTTGTTAGTCGGTGCTCTCACAATAGAAGCAGAAATCCCGTTGGTGCATGTGGAAGCTGCACTACTTCGATGAGCCGACGCACGCTAACACGAAGCGAAATGCAAAGAACGAACTGCGTCAAGGGTGCCTCGGCGACGCCAGCGCGCCGAGACGTTTTAACCATGACCTCCGATATCGCACGCGATCTCGGAGTAAGCGCTAGTAAATTTCGATCGTGAAACATTACTTCTTTTCACCTCTCACAGACGGCGGCACCGCTCCGCCTATACACCGCCAACAGAGAGCACCGTGCAAAAGAGAATGTGTGAAAGACATAAGGCGCGTTCGCGCCGTGTCCTGCATCTACCGAGATAGCTTAGTCGGTAGGGCGTCGGGCGCTTGCCGTCGCGGCCGCAAGGTCGTGGGTTCGATTCCCAGCGGGGGATTTTTTTCTTTCTCACCCGTTAGCGGCCATTTTATCAACGTCATATACATGACGGATGTACTTGGTGGACCCCGGCATACAACACTTTCGTGTTAAAAGCGATTACTTACTGATGATATAAAAAAAGGATATGCTGCCTTTTAACTGCCCATGTTTTCCTTTTCAATGCGAGGCATTTGTTAGCGAACCTTTGACACTACCGACAAAGCCGCATGTACTTCCCACCACCACACAAATCACTCAACCGAGAAGACGCTGTTGCCTGGCGGCAGCTTCAGACTAATTCATTCCCCTGCCTTTACATCCTTCATCTCTTCCACCCCACACAATATCCCTCATACTGTCCCTATTGTGGAGCGAAGCCCACGGTGTATCACTGCACCTGGGAATGTCCACAACCACCGGGCTGCCGCCCTATTCCTTCACCCTCACAATCCTCTTGGGAGACTGCGCTGACCAGCTCAGAGCCGCAGGAGCAGCGTCGGCTGATCCAGCGGGCACGTTGTGTGGCGCGAGCCAATGGGGCCCTGAACTAAGGGCTCCACCCAACGAGGATAATCCTTGAGGCCTTCACAAATAAAAGTTTTCTCTCTCTCTCTTGACACTTTGAGCGTTTCTATCTATCTATCTATCTAGCCGCCTACCTGCGTGTGCTCTCATGATCGCCTCCTTAACTTGGTGTAGACCAAAATTGGCATTGGAGGGTAAGAGGATTTGACGAATATGAGTGTCGGATCATGAGAGGAATAACATGAAAATGCTGTCGCGTACGTCGTCAAACCCTTTCCTCCAGACACGTGTGGCACATTTCCGTTTACCACGGGCCGCGCTGTACGGGTATGCGCCACAGGTGATTAACAGTTTAATCTACCCAGGAATGGTGAGAACAGGCATTCGCAATTTAAATGCGAGAGCGTTAAGAAACACCGACATCGGCAGCGTTGCCCCGACGTCGGCAGCGTTGATCCCAGCAGGAATCGAACCCAAGCATTCTGCGTGGCAATCAGGTATTCTACCGCAGAGCTACGCCAGGTGCATAAACTGGTTTGGAAAAACAGCCTATGCAGCCGTAATGTCGGTGCAACGTCACTTGTGGTTGTGGTGCTAGCTATTTAATTTTACAAGAAAGCAATAAATACTACATATGTAGTACTCCTACAATACATCATCATATCATATTAACGTCTGTGGTTCCAGGGTTGGCTCCGCTTTTGTAGCAGTCCAATAATAATTAGATTTGTATTCCTATGATTCAGCGAACTATATTGAAGCATCGCTAGACCCCAAAGGAATACATTAACAAAGGTTACCTACGATATTCACATGATGAGACGATGAAGTGGTACTACACTTAAAAAACGAGTCGATCCAACGTGTAACGCTTGGCACAAAGCCTTAAAACAAAGCATAGAATTACTCCCTGACTGCTTCGCATGAAATCGAGTCCCACAATACGTGGGATCTGGCAATTTTTTTTTATTTTAAGTTTTCTTTCACAGCATTCATTACAAATGTTTTCCCGTTTTGCGATAGTAGCGTGTTTTTCTAAAACTCAAGCGAAACAAAGACCAACGCTAATGCTCGTTTCTTGAATTTTATGTGTTTACACGGATATTAATTTACGTGTCTATATGAGACTACATCGTAAGCGATACCCTTGAACAGATATGCATGTTACTTGTTACCGTATTTGTATCATTGATAAATGACAGTGTTAGCGACAGAATACTGATAAACTACTCTCGCGCTGGAACTAAGATGAAAAGGTTACGTTATTTTTTGTTCTTTCTTTTGCGTGTTTCCATAAGTGTTAGTCACTAAACGCCGTGGTTACGTGAACGTGTGTAGCATCACTGATGCCCTCACACACAACTTAACAATGTCTTTTTCATGCAGTTTGCTGGAGCTTTGTCATTGGGCAATTTCTATGTAGTGCAATAAGCAGGTGGAGGAAGTTTCGTGCAGACCGATCTAGTCTTGCGAGAGATGTGGGCTATTTCCCTAGTACGACACCTCTTTTCTGCATATTTTAATTTTGCCTCTGTTCACAGGCGTAGCACTGAAAAGTAAACAAGACGAACAAGATTATATCTGCTGAGGGGAACAGCGCAAAAACCATGTACCAACTGGCCCTTCAAGAAACCCTTCTGCAAGATTATATCGTTTTGTGCGATTACAAAAGTGTACGAAATCAGGGCATTTGTGGAACTAATAATAAACCTTTGTCTTGTTTTTCTTTCATTTTTTACCGTTTTGTAGGTAAAAAAAGAGGGGGAATTGAACGATACTTGCGAAAGACGGCAGCGGTATTGTAAGGGGACACACAGGAATAGTAGAAAAATTTCGCAACTCTGTATTAAGCCCAAACGTACGTTGAATGTGTATCTAGAAAAGTAAAAACTCCGCAGGTTTCACTGCATACGTAAAGAGTAAATGACCAGCGTACTAACATCATTCGACCTGCTTGCATTGACCTGCTGAGATTGATATGCATAGACGTGCTAGGTAGGCTAAAGCATTCGGTGTCCTTGCTGATGCGTGTTGGTGGGACAGCTTGCGCGTTATCTTTGTATTATAGGAAACAGCTCATTAATGTCGTAGAGCTGGGCAGGCTTTTTAGAAGGGAAACACAGGGTAATTAGCAGGACCAAGCTCAATTAATTACGCAAAGCGGACTATAATGTCTCTTTCGTGCCATGTGCGTGCTCTGCCGAGGAAATTAGCGTGAGAAGGTATGTTCGTGCCTCCCACGTTGGCATGCATAAGCGCTGCAGATAGCTCGCAACCGCTGTATTTAATCGTTGTCGAATCTTTACAAAAATTTGTCCCATATTATAAAATGGGCATATGACGCAAGGCAAATTTTTTCGTTGGTGACAAAGGCGTATTTATTATAATTTCGGAGAAACAGAAGTGACGTAATTAACAGTAGTGCCCACTTATGTACATCCGGGTGAGATCAGCGTCTTTTAATTTCAGAATGGTTTTCAAGCGAAACTTGTATTAACATCACAAATGTCGTTGGCATTGTAGGTGTGAGCTAAACATATTGGAGTAGAGCAAAGCTCGTAAAAGAAAGGAGCCAGGAGCTGAGGAAAGAGAGGCTGTTGCGCCGGCCCTTCTTCATGTGCTTCTTCTGTTTCCATTCTTTTTCCAACTTTTCGCTACTACAACATGTTTAGTATACACCAACTCGCCCAAGAAGCAGTGAATACTGCTGTAGGCGTGACCGCAAGAAAATCCGGCGCCCGCGAGTGTACAGACGTGCGGGTTTATCCAAAGGGGGCCCTCAAAGGTGTGCCGGTCAGACGTGCATTTTTACGCATTGTTTTCTAATAATTTCCACCGAAATTTGGTGGTTAAAGCTTCGTTTAAAAATGGCAGATATCACATGCTCAGGCCCTAATCGCGGGCGGGGAAATAGGCGAGAGAAGCTGCAACGCGATGCAGACCGTGTCCGCTTCGGTAACAACAAAGTTGCTTTTCCGCGTCCAATTCACCCGTGACGCTTCATTGCCTAGAGAACGCGTTTTCCAAAATCGCAAATATCACGTTATCAGGGCCTAGTCACGGGCGGGGAAGACCGCGAATGTACGCCACGGTGGAAGAGGCTAGAGCAGTTGGAAATGCCACTTTTCGTTACCGCCGTAGGGAGGAAGCTGCTGTGTATGAAGCAGCCGTAGCGTCCCCACGAAAGCAACATGCAGCTGTAATGCGACGCAGGGGTTCTGGGAATGAAGAATTGGTAGGGGGCGAGGACACTGCCGCGACAGCACATCAGCCGAAATTTCAACAGGAGATCAACAGGAGGTCCAAATAGGCTTTCGCCTTTACATCCTTAGAAAGTTCTAAACATCCCCCGGCATTTATGTTTGGTCGTGGAAAAGCAAACCCTTTGCTCATGGCTCATATTGTGGTTTATTCATTATTAACCATGAAACACAGAAAAAAAATACGATTAGTAATTAAATGAACAATCGAAGCATTGACAGAGACAGCAAAGAAAATTTGAGGAATTCTAAATTTGCATGTCGCTGACACAGAGGAGAACTTTCGTAAAACCTTGCTTCCCTTCGAGCTCGGGCATATAGCATTCTCCCCGTGTGTTGTTATAATGCTCCTTTCTTCCTATCACCTCTCCTTGTTTCACAAAATGAGAGCAATGTTTAATGTAATATCCTGTTTATTATCGCCACCTGGGATAGCATGCCGACCATCGGTAGCCGTCGCCCACAGTGAGATCGTGGTCCAAGAGCATGGTATCGGACATTTTCATGCACAGGTAAAGAATACAGACAGACAAACAGACGGACGGACAGAACTTATTTCAGGTCCTGAGGAACGCTACCGCTCAAGGCGGTAGAGCAGCGGGCCGCTCCCACGTCGGAACGGTTAGGCCGAGCCTCGTCGCCGCGTCGCGGGCCCTCTGGACGGCCCTGAGTTGATGTAGAAGTACTTAGCTCCTGAGAACGAAGCTCCATTCCTCGTCGGTCGTGCGTCGAGAACCCTGTAACAAGGGGCACTGCCAGAGCATCTGATCTAACGTACAAACGGCGCCACAATCTGGGCATGTTGGATCATCGAAGTAAAAGAGAGTGAGAAAAATACCGTGCAATACGGCCGAGCCTTTTATCGCAAACGCTTCCATTACCCAACATTCCGTAACAAATGTGCGACAACTTCCGGTCGTGACATCCACATCTGCCTGCAGTGGATCTTGACGGTTCTGTGTCACAGACGACATCCATTGGTCACACCCGAGCGTTATAGAACCGAACACGCATAGCAAGTGTCTCAACAAGGTACCTGTGCGTTTTTCCTTTGTACCTTCAATTCGTGTTAGCTTGTATTGAATGTAGGTTTTCGCGAGCAACTGTAGATTACGTAGCACTTAGCGAGCTCAACAGGCATGGTTTCAGCGCTGCTCTGTTCTCCCACTGCGGGAAAGAAGTGACCATTCGTTATGAAGTGCTCTCTCGTTGGTGTTCCAGTTCAGCGCTAGGTCACACGGAAAAGCTCGCTATTTCGATCAGGCCGAAGATTCCATTGCATCTCTTTTTCTGTCGCTTATTAGCTGAACGTGTCAGCGCTTACGCAGTACTGTGTTCGCGCTTGGCCTTCGCAGCGAGCAGTTCTATTTGTTTCCTCTCAGTCCTTCCGTACTTCTCGTTATTCGTCGTTATCGCAAAGTGCAACAGCTGACGGCAGGCCAGCCTTTGTTTTCCTCGTGCTTATAGGATCAAAGATTCGCGTTAATCGTCGCTTTCTTATATTTTCACTCATGGTCGTCTTTGTCGACGCCTGCTTTCTGCGCCGAGCCACACCGGGGCAATAACGCCCCCTCTCGAGACCCATAACCGCTCTCTCCGCTCGTTGCATTCCTGGCATTGCCCAACTTTCGTGGCACGCCTTATTCTCTGGCTTCTTGCAATGGCTACGCATCCCATGCGACCGGCGCTCTTCGCTCGCGATAGCCGCCACATTTTACTACGCGGTCTGCTTCAGGAGAAGTGTGTGACGTGTCATTGGGGCTCCGTCAGGCAACGACGCTGCAATTAGTATGTATAAGTTTGGTTGCCCTTTGCAGGGGGTCGGCATTCTTTAGTGTTGTCGTCTAGTCCAGCCGTTAATTGCTTCTTGTTAGTTGGTTATCACTCGTAGATTTTGTTTCTGCCTGTATCGTTTTGGTAGCAGGAAACACTTTCCGTATCAACATCTGATCTAGAAGATCTCTTATGTAAACGTTAACCTAACAGCAGCGAACAGTTTTAAGAAGGTATCAATTACATATATGTTTCGCTTGAAGTATCAGGGACAACGTCTGTAAGTCGCCACAAAACGACGCACGCGCATTAGGTACTGAAGGACTAAAATTCATAACTTGAACAATAGCCAATGGTTTTACGAAAACCATTGACAACATTCTATTTCAGAACGTATGCTTATATAACTACTGGTGGTACATAGCATGCCTAACCAAACATTAGTTAAAATATCAGCGAACTGTGGTGTCATGTCATGAATCTGTCTGACATGAAGCGCGTGGTTACTTGCTTAAAATGCATTAAATACTGTGGACTGCATATTCAGATAAAAAAAAAGAAAGCAGACAGCAGGCTGCATGTTTCACTAATAAAATAAAATCGACGTGATGTACTACTTTCAGAATATAAACGTAATGAAGAAGACATGCAATACAATGCGGTAGTACTTTTGTTCCTAACCTGCTAGATCTATCTTGCAGTTATAATAGTTTGCCTAAACCTACATATTCAGTTTCTGATGGCCTAAGCGTAGTGAATCGTTCTTCTTTCAGGCGGTTACACAAACTTATAAAAATAATGAGACAATGATGTAGAATTATAAAAAAAAAAACTTTCTCCTCAGTAGTCATTTAATTTGCTATAGTTTGAAACACTGGATGTCACTGCTGTAATGAAATATTCGGATATGAAACGATGAATTTAGTTATGAAACGATAGTTTGGTTATAAAACGGCGGCCACTGCTCTGAAAGCATGTTTAATAATGTACCGTGAGCTTCCAGTGGCTTCACTTGGTTCCTGTTTTCAGACCGATGCTGGGGGGGGGGGGGGGGGGGGG